>NW_026942276.1:0-8867 GCF_024139115.2 Armigeres subalbatus
CAGACTCACATTCCGGAGAGACTCCGTTTTGTACTTTTGCGGATATTTCCTCTGAAATATTTCATTCGGAATATTTTATAATACAGCTAACAGATTTGGATGGAAAACACAGATTTTAGGTCTTTAGTATAAGATCATTATAACTATCTTACAACAACATACTCAGCAAAACTTCTGCAATTATATGTGCTAGGTAGCTGTTTGGAATTTCAAGCAAAGTTGGACTGAAAAAAATGTTATAGTCAGGATTTGCATTAAAGTACGACAATGAAGCACTGCCTGAAAGCTCTTTTTTATTTCGAATGGAAGAATTTCTTGATTTTAAAATATTTCATTCATCTGCTTTTAAATATATAAAATGTGTTCAAGGGACGTACATGAATAAAAAATGGTTTATCCCTTCAAAGCTGACCAGAAGATCTTTGCGGAACTAAAAAAAAGTCGTCGAGTATAAGAATAGTCTCATGTTAGGAATATTTTTATGATAATAGAAAAGAATCTCTCAAAGCCGTCGTTGTCCAAAAAACTGAAATAAAATGCGGATACAACTTGAAAAAAGCTTTTTAAAAAATTATGGAAAAGTAGCACATAGTGGAGCTCATCAGGACACTGCAGATCTCTACTCTTGGAGTTTTGCAGAGCAGATGCTGATACTTATGACATGGCGAACGTTATGTAGAAGGAGTTAAGGCTTTTCAAACTGAAGAAACATTCTCAGGCTTTCAACAACTCTTTCATCATTAGAGGACAAAATAGCAAGCTTCCCTGATGTCGAATGTATATTTTCAAAATCATATCTTACGACAAAATTCAAACTACGATTTTGAATTAGTTCCGAGAGTTTTTTTGTTTCCCGGGATCCCGGGAAATCCCGGGAAATTATTATTTCATTTCCCGTTTCCCGGGAAGTTGATTCCCGGGAAAAATGGAAGCCCTAGGGGTCGATATATAAGTGTCGCTAATAAAAGATATTTTAGTTACCAGATAAAGATTGTCGCCTCGGACAAACTGCATAGCGTAAATGACGGAAAGCAGAAAACGTCATTTTCCAGGAAGCTTTCATGTATTGGCTTCGTTAGAATGGGAAGAGATTAGATTAGATAAGAAATGGCCTGCACTGGCTGTCCGTGGCGCTGCAAAGAGTAGTACGAGTACCGTAATCCTGGGGAACATTAATAATTTTTTAATTGTTTTGTAAATATTTCCCCCGTAAAGGTGAAATAGTAAAAGCTTTCCATATTTTTAAAACGAGTACTGCTACATGTTGATTATTGATAATTTTAAACTTGTTTTAAAATGTTTTGTCTGTTTGTAAAGTTCGTCGGATGGAATCAAACCGTTTGATTTTGCTCAGACAGACAGGAATTGATGTGACACATACGGGCCATTGTGGCCACCGCTTGATCCGTCCCTAGAATGATCCGGAATATCCATAAAATCAATTGGTAGATTTCATTGTAGAGCGCCGGGATTTTTTAAATCCTATTGTTGTCGAACCCTAAGTATGGAATTTATGTTTTGACCACAAACTGACGATTGTGACCACCGGGTGGTCATCTAGAAGAACCGAAACATCCATAAAAAGGTTAATTCCTGAAAAGAATTTCATCGTAAGAGCGACAGGATTTTTTTGGAATAATTTATTGTCGAACCTTAAGGTGCGGAATTGATGTTGTGATCCACACACGGGCCACGATCAGGACACTTTCTGAAACGGCTTTCGCTGCATTTAACCTTGAGCACATGCTTCACACACCCTCCTTGCAACTGTATCCCTTCACACGTGCACCTATTGGGCCAGATCCGTGAGCTGGGCATGATAGCATCACAATCACTATTGCAAACCGCCGATGCCAAATATGCGAACGCACGCGCTGGCCGATTTCAGTAAAGATGCAGACTCTAAGTAATGACGGATTACGAACAAACTTCCTTCTAACTCAGCAGCTGCACCAATCGTTCCATTTCCATTTCGGATGCTCTCTTTCCAGGAAACCACCCGGATAGCCACAATGGTCCGTGTATGAGTCACAACATAAATTTCACACTCAGGTGTAGCTGGTTCTAAAAAATCTCTGCGTTCTGGTCCTAAAGAACTAAAATGCCGCGAATACAAGGTGCCCACACATTATCTATCGGGACCAGCTGTGGCAGCAAATGCACGAAAACGAATTTCTGGATAGACTGATATGGTTTATCAAAAGGCGACGACGGATCGGGTGATGTGCGGAAGTTCGAGTTTGTTCAACATCGCTTTGGAGGGAGTGCTACGAAGAGCAGGGATTGGTACACGAGTGGTACGATTTTCACAAAGTCCGTCCAGTTATTTGGTTTCGCCGACAACATTGATATTATGGCACGCACTGGCGTCGTCAGCTATTGTTATTTGGTGGGGAACTACTATGCGGCGCAGAACAATAGCCTATGAGAACAATGGTGTGATTGCATCGTAGTGGTGCCCCACCTCTGTCTCCGCCAGTGATGGCACGTAAATAACTAGCTTTGAAAGGATGGAGGAAGCCTCCATCACACTGAAAAGCGAAGCTAAACGGATTGAACAAAGACATCAACACGTCGAAGACGAAGAAGTACATGATAGGGAAGAGGCTCAGAGAGGACAACGTAAGCCACCAACCACGAGTTTGTATTGTATGGGTGGTGACGAAATCGATGGTTGAAGAATTCATTGTACTTGGGCTCATTGGTGACCTCCGATAACGATACCAGCAGAGAAATTCGGAGACGCATTATAACAGGAAATCGTACGTACTGGACTCTCCACAAAACGCTCCCGATCGAAGAGAGTTCACCGCTGTACTTTCAAACAGACTATCTACAAAAATGCTTATTAGGGCCGGTAGTTCTCTAGGACACGAGACCTGGACGATGCTCGAGGAGTGATCAACGCGCACTGGGAGTTTTTGAAAGGAAAGTGCTGCGTACCATCTATGAACCATCCGTCGTTCACACCACGAGAATCGGAAGACTACGGTGGGCCGGGCACGTAAGCCAGAATGTCTGATGCAATCCGGTGAAAATGGTTCTTGACAAAGATCCGACGGGAACAACAAGCAGAGGTGCACAGTGGGCAAGGTGGACGATCAGGTGGAGGACGATTTTGAACCTCCGCAGACTGCGTGGTTGGCGACGCAACGTGCAACTATGCGTCTCCTGAATTTCTTTGCTGGTATCATTTTCCGGTAGTCACCAGTGAAGTTTAAGCCCAAGTACACGTTCTTCTCCCACCTCGATTTCTGGTCACCACCTATGCAAACTCGCGCAGTGGGTGGCTCAAATTGCCTTCTTTGAACCTCTTCCTATCAGCTAGTCTACCGTCTTGTAGCCGCCCAACGTTAATGCCGTTGCGGTTCGCCTACGACGCGTGTTGTACATCGTCGAGAGTTTTGAGCGCAGGCATACTGCAACGAGATAGTGGTCGGATTCAATATTCGCACTGCGCTAAGTGCGGACGTTCGTGATGTCGGAGAAGAATTTACCGTCGATTAGGTTTTCCGTTTCTTGGTTAGGTAATCTTTTTTTTTTTTTTTTTTTTTTTTTTTCAAGGGAGAATGCATTTACACACTAACCCAGTACACGTGCATTGTAGTTGCCAAACTACCACACGGAAGTGTACTGGAGTGTCGGACTCGACCATACCGGTAATAATACTGACTAAACTCCCTTGGGCTCCACCATCGTTTCAGGAATCATCACTCCACCTCCCAAGTACTACTTCACGGGGATGGCAGTACTAAACGTACTCGCTCATTCTCGCTCACACAGGCACCCGTCCCAGGTGCAGAGACTGGCTTGGGTGCTCGCTCTATCGCACCCTCAAACACACCTCCTACATACTCTGTTACAGCACCCTCTGTCATGCCGTGCAGGTCTAACTTGTGTGCCCACCCTTCTCATGCACCATGTGGGTCTAACTTGTATGCCCACCCAAACCCTTGATTCATGCTCATACACTCCATGCTTGCACACACTAACGCTCCTATGGTTCTGACTTGTGCCCACCCTTTCTCATGCCGTGCGGGGACCTTTTGTGCCCACCACATGCCGTGTGGGACTAACTTGTATGCCCACTTTATCGTACCATGTGAGACTGCTCACCCTCTTTTCATTCAGTTCCTTTTGACACATACTACTCGAGTCATTCGACCCTGGCACTCCTCTCTCTGGCATCCCCTTGTGGGACTCTTTCGCTTAGGTTCCCCGCTCTTCTGACATACCATGTGAGTCTGACTCACCTCGTTCATGCCATATGAGACTAAGCTCAACTCGACTCAACTCATTCCTTTCGTACCATGTGAGACTGACTTGGATGCTCACCCACACTCCTCTGCCACGCCGCAGGGGTATCAGTAGTCCGGTAGGAACCAACATTCTGCGCTTTACTCCCAGCGCGGCGTGTGCAGTCCCATACATACACTACTATTCATTCACCCCCACACTTCTGCCATGCTTGAGGTGATGATCTCGGTTGCCACCTGCTGCGCCATTACCTCTGCATGGGCAGACCATTCCACACTTCCTTTCGCGTTTAAACCAGTACATTTTGCCTAACTTTCACCAATCACAGAGTTAGTTATGCTTGTGTCGATTGGTCGGCGCGCCAGATTCTCTGCAAGCTGCAGGCAATCTGAGTGGTTGCAGTCGAGACTGCGTTCCACTTCTCCACCGCTTGGGACACATCCTTTGGATAAGATTATCCGGAGTTGTGTCGGCCATACCGCAAACGTTCTGCATTGCTCTTCTTTCGACGTCGAAACGAGGACATACGAACAGTATGTGCTCTGCAGATTTCGTCAACACCTGGGCAGTCCAGGGCAGACGGGGACCTCCGCGTGCCCAAACCTGTGGTGGTACTGCCGGAAACAGCCACATGGCCTGACAGGAATTGTGTCAGATGGAAGTAAAACCTCCCCATGGGGTCTCCCCACCCAGCTTGATATGTTAGGAATCAGCCGGTGGGTCCACTACTACCTTTCGAGGAGTTATCCCACTCGCGCTGCCATCTGGCAAACCGAAATTCACCCTGGTACGCTCGCGGGTTGGCTCTCTACCTGGTGCCACGTAGGTCAAAACACTCCTCGTCTTCCCGGAATGACCAGCCGACTGGCATCATACTCGCTATCACGCAGGATGCGAAATCGCGCGATAATACCGTGCGATGGTAGGCCGATATCACCCTGAGACACATCAAGCGGTAGGTGCTCTCCAGTTTCTGCAGGTAACTGGTTACCCCCAGTGCTTTTGCTCGGGACAGGGCCCGCCGTACCTTGCGAATTAGATGCGGCAACGCCTGCCAGTAGCCTACGTCTACTGGCGCACACCTGGTTAGAGTAATCTGCAACGTGGCCTTGTGTATACTTTTGCGGGGAAAGAAGGTGCTTCGGACTACCATTCCGCTGGAGGCTGCGAATTTTTTGCATCGTTGGCCGTTATCATTCGATACGGTGTGCAAATTATCCGGTCCGATGACCGGTCTATACGTATGATTATTTGGTTACATTTAGACATGGAAAGTGAATTGAACAAGTCGCTTGGATTAAACGCGTCCAAACACCTTCGCTCAACTCACACGGACAGTAAGTTGAACATGTTCAACTCTTGGCAAGTAAATTGCACTAAGCTGTTCAATTCACTTGCCCTTTCAAAACGTAGCATTACAGTGTGAGATATTTCGGCTAAAATTTAATTACGCCTATCGCTTTTATTGTGCTTTCGATTTCGTATCCAATATCAGATATTTTTTGGGATTTATTAGATTGATTTCGATACTTTCGCAAGAAAAACTAGTTGAACGTACCCGACCTTGCTCGATTATATTACAGTCGTTTCCACATCTCGATATCGAAGGACCATCGAGTTAGGGGAGAGATCGAGAATGGAAGGAAAATTTAAATGGGCACTAGATCCAAAACAGCTTGTTGCTATGAAAAACGACAAACAAACAAATATCATTGCTTATTGTTGATCTGATTATCGTCCAAATATGGTCTAGTAGCCTAAAATTTGAACATATATCGACATAAGGAGAGTGAATCCAGAGCAAAATACGATTACAACACATATAGGATAGAAAGATTTCAAGATAGGGAAGTTATCGAGATGTAGAAAGCCAAAATGTATGTAGATTGAAGGGACCGAGGAATCCATCGACATAGGGAGAGATATCGAGATATAGAACATCAAGATTTACAGAGTCAACTATATTTTGCATTCTTACTGTCAATTGTTGAGTTCATTCAGCGCCGCACTCTAGATCATTTTTAGCGCGATCGTATTGGGTTTCCTTACAACTCGCATCAAAATTGTATTTTCACAATTTCTCAACTTTCTCCTCGAAATTTAGTGATATTTTATAACACAGCAGTCCTAAAGATCCGTCATTTTTTTCGATGCAAAGGTGATTTTTTTTTGTTTTCACTTCAAATTGTCTTTGCATACGTTTCTTTAGTTCTTGGTAGAAACTATTTTCGAAGCTCTCCAAATCCTTGCCAAACAAAACCAAAATACCAGTGCTAAATGGACTAGCTGCACATAGGTAATTACGTTCCGGTGTTGGCGATAAAAAAAACGAAGACTGAAGAACAAATCGTTCCTCGAGCGGCAAATCAGCGGGATGGACAGTAGCAGCTTACAATGATTGAAGGAAGCCAAGGTACCTAGTCAAGTAAAGTATGACAAGAATATATGTCATGACATGGTATGTGACGTAGTACGACAGTTCCAGGATAAATATAGCTTTTCTTGCTTGAGAAGTGAATCCTTTTCGTAGTACTAGTCTTCGTAACAAAAAGGGCACCATTACGGAGCATGAGATCTGATCAAATTATTCGTAGTACTACTTAATCAACACCCCCAGCTGGGTGAGGGATAGAGGATGAAGCACACACACACACACACAGCAGTCCTAAAGGCAAATCGATTAATGAGAAACCCGTACAAATCGGTCAACCCGTTCGTGAGTTATATTGCCTCAAAGGAAATGCAGGAAATGAGGAAACTCATTTTTATATAGAGAGATTGTACCACAAACGTAATTATGTTTGAATTGTATTTATATCAGACTCTCATATCGGGCAGTGTTCACAAAAGTACGTTTCTCTCTGTCAAATCATATTCACAATTTGATAACAATTTGGGAATTCTCAAAAATGGGATTTTGCATGCGAGTTAATTTGAAAAGAAATCATCATTGATTTTATAAAATCAAAATAATTTAACGCGGTGTGTGACAAAAAAAATGAGCATCAAGTACTTTCTACCATGAAAATATAGCTCTTATGGGCCAAACACATGGGAAAACTGTCAAAACGCACGCAAACGTGTCCATTGTGTTTGACCCTTTAGGCTTTCATTTCGTGACTATTTGAAAAAAATCTACGGAGGGTCCCAAACAACTTTTTGACGTAAACTACGTCTAAGGGGAAGACTCGGATACAGGGTGACAAATGAAAATTTCCAAATCCGAGACCGTCACGAAATCATGTAAGATTTTGAACGTTAATAGCGCATTCATCTTTCGATGGATTTTTGAGATTTATATATCAATCGACTCGGAAACTCTCCACCAATTTTCCAGTTTTATTGAAACATTTGATTATCAACGTTAAAGTAGGGTATTGGACCATTTTGGCAGCACCTCTTTTCCTGTTCGCATCGTGAGTCTCATTCGGCCGTCGTTCAGTGTAGTTGGTTTTTGGCTCTTCTTTTAGCAGTGCTTCGCACCAGTTTGACACAATAAGTAGAACCAGAGCAGTGACCGCAGTCGGCGATATACATACAAGCGCATGTTTGTGCAAGGATAGGATGATCGATTGTTAGCAACGGCAATGCAATGTCATAATGCGATAATCGCAATGCAAATGAACAAACATGTTCGATTCAAAGATAACTTAGGAGCATGGTAAGCCATTTTATGATAAACTGCAAATTGTTAATTATATTTTTATTATTAAATATGCGCCAAAATCAAAAGAATTCAATTTATATTCACGAAGTTTGAATGCACTTCAGATACTCTGAGGGTACAATCATGCGGGGCTTATTGTATACGGCTATAGCTTCGGAACGCATACTTTATTGAAACGGGCTATAGGTTAAAACAGAACTATTACTTTCTAGCTCCCGGATCTAAGATTCTTGCAATTATATTAATAATATGGTTGCACGAATATGTTATCCATAATGTCACTGCCAGATAGTGGGAGTTAGATTGTAATAAAATAGCACAAATACCCTATTCCCGTCCGCAGCGTTTACTACTCTGGCGCATCTTAACCGAATGGCTTGGTTTTTGGTACCGTTCTGACTCAAATCCCGAATATGACTCATATTCCGAACAATGGCGTTTTAGTGCCCTAAAACTAAAACTGTCATTGGTTTTCCGCACTGAAGATCAAAATAATAAACGAATTCAAACTCCTGTGGAGAAAATTACACGAATAAAGTTAAAAAGGGCATTTAAAAGCTAAAGCTAAATATGAGTCATGTTCGGAATTTGAGTCAAAACGGTACATGGCTAGTATTTGTTGATTTCTAGTTGGCGCAACCGGGCTTTATCGACTCGCGCTTCTTTGTCGGACTCAACAATATGACTAAGTGTCCCTTCTCTGCCAACTATTCCTCGTGACTCCAAATAACAGAAGGCAAAAATTCTGCCAAAGGTCCAAGGCTCGCATTCTTCCTCCAGTGATGACTCGATGCTCTAACTACCATTGGACAGAGGCACCTGTTTGTCCGTAGCCAGGGCAGAGATTCTTTGCAAGGTTCAGGGCCGATGCGTATCGTCTCGCATCTGTCGTAAAATCGTAAAATACACCCCCAGCGACAAACATATTGCACATCGATCACAG